>NC_043985.1:30224377-30229377 GCF_902150065.1 Myripristis murdjan
GCAGCTGCGTCGCCACGTTGCAGGTGAATATCATCATGAAGGTCCATCAGATCTGCGTCTTTAAATCTCCCTGTGGGCTCGTTCTGCAGAAAAGTAACAATCCTCCGCGTGGAATCCAGATGTTTTCGCATCTTTGATCAGCATCTTGTAAACACAGCAGCTCTGTTCACCGTCAGCTGTGAGCATTAATATTAACAACCTCAGTGTTAGCAACATTAGCACTTAAAGTCCTGTGCTGCTCACACACGTCGAGCGGATGGAACCTGTGGGCAGGCAGGGCGGACACAAATACAGGAGTTGAGGCAGGTTGCATTGAAGAATACAAAAATTTAAAAAAAAGGATGAGCACAGGACACAGGACTGGCTGAGTGAAACACCTGGGAGGGAACAGGAGCGATCACCAAAGTCCATGAAGCACAGAAACATGACAACGGAGGACGTTTAATGTGTTTTAGTGCTTTTGGCAGCCAAAACAAGTTCCAAAAGACAAAATAAAGATCATTTCCGTCACTGAGGTGCACTACAGCTGTTAGCAGTGACACACACACACACACACACACTGAAAACTGGCCTTGCACCTCTGAGCGTTCGATGTGCGGCTCCAGGCTTCTCAAGCTCCGCCTGCAGCCGCACACAGCCGCCCAGTCCTGCTGGAGCCTTCTTGATTCTTTCACACCTTTCTTTTTTCTTTCTTTTCTTTTTTTTTTGGCATTCCTGCTTCATTAGACAGTCACAGCGGAGAGAGAGAGAGAGAGACAGGAAAGACAGGGCAGAGAGAGAGGACGACATGGACTCTAACCCAGGAAGCTGCAGCTTGGCCTCAGTATTATGGGGCTAATACACCGCCAGGGCGCTCTTTAGCAGGGATCGTTAAATATCCTCCATTTGAGTCCTCTGTTAAAACCAGTGCTCCAAAACAGAAACATTATAGAATGGGCTTTTGGTTCATGCTTCAAAAAGTTCAAAATTCACTAAAATCCCACCCAAAGCATTCATCAGGTTCCACCACACAAGAACAAGCTTAAAGATAAAGGTATTTCAGGACTATTTTTAGGAATCTTTCTTCCATAAAATGTCAAAATTTAGTCGTCAGGCATCTTTTGCACCTTTTAGTTCAAGTTCACACGGTCCAGCGCCGGTCCAGCTCAGGTTGTCCTCCTGAAGGCACAGCAGGAATTTTGATGATTTAGTTTCCCGTCTGGAAGATATGCTCCATGTCTGTAACAGAAAAAATGCACGGGCTGGGTCGCAGGAGGTTTAATTATCAGAAATGTACAGACCACATGGAAATGGGAGCTGATTTGACAGCCAGAGTGACGTCGACAAGCACCAAACGACATCGTCTGTGTTTCTATTCCCCTTTCCCACAGCAGCGAGTTCTCGTCCGACTGATGTTTCTATGAGATGAAGCCTCACCATGTTGGATTTTGCCGAAAATTGGCTTCAGTGTACGGAAACAGCAACAACTAGAACTTCTATTTAAAGTTCAAAGTTTTAAGAGTTTCAAGGCGACCAAGAGAAAGTGTCATCTCCAGTATGACACACCAGATTAAACATTGGCATTAAAGCTAGCGATTGCACAAATTAGAATTACCTGCAGTAAGACCATGTGATTGCAATCAAATAGACAGACAGACAGACAGACAGACAGATAGATGGATAGATAGATAGATAGATAGATAGATAGATAGATTCAGTTTTTAGCTGCAGGATTTCTGCATGCAACGGCCACTCTTATCTCTTTTCTTACTTGTTGCCACTTTTGATATCTCTCTCTCTCTCTGTCTGTCTGCCTCTCTCTCTCTCTCTCTTGATTTCACTCTCTTTCTGAAATCTCCCTCTTGATCTCTCTCTTTTTTCTTTCTGTGTGTGTGTGTGTGTGTCTCACTGATGTGATCGGAGGCGACCGGCCGAAGGGAGAACAAACGTTGTTCGTCCCTCACGGCTGCACTGCTTCCCACAGGCTGTTCCCACCACGTGCACGTGTATAAGTGTGTGTGTGTGTGTGTGTGTGTGTGTGTGTTTGTGAGTGTGTCCTTTGTCTAGAACAGGGGATAATTGGGTTTGAGCTTCAGAAGAGGAGAATGAAGAGGGGGGAGGGAGATGGTGTATTGTGGAGAGAGAGAGAGAGAGAGAAAGAGAGGAGAGAGAGAGAGAGAGAGAGAGAGAGAGAGGGAGAGAGAGAGAAGCTGTGAGAAGTAGCTGGAAAGAGCTGATGGAGCCTTGACAGAGGAGCGAGATGGAAAAATGCAAAGCGCTGGAAGTGAGGGAGCGAATTAACTGGCAGAAGGAGAAAGAACAAGAAACAGAAATTAATAAAGAAAGACAGAAACAAAGAGGGGAAAGTTTTAATTGGTGTGCACTGAGAGAAGAGGAGCGCGAGGAGTGATGAAAGAAGATGAAAGAGAAGCAGCCGGCGTGAAGGGAGACCGTGAAGGAAACGAGGGAGGAGGAGCTGAGGAGAGGAGGAGGAGTTTTTTTTTCCCCTTCCAAGAAAGAAAGAAAGAGGCGAAGTGATGCGGGAGCGAGAGAGGAACAGAGGGGAGGGAGAGGGAGAGATTAGGGCACAACAAGAAGTGAGGAGGGAGGAGGAGAGGAGAAAACTGGCAAGGAGAAGGATTTTTATTTAATTAATTTCTTATTTATTTATTTTAAACCAGCCGGGGAAAAGGGAAGAAGACAGGAAGCAGACAGACGCTGCTCTCCTCGATAATTATTAGAAACCACTGAGAGAGAGACAGAGAGAGTGAGAGAGAGAGAGAGAGAGAGAGAGGCAGGCTGGCACCAGGCAACAGGTCGTCTGATCGCTCCATCAGTCCGATCGTTGTCCCTCATTGGTTAAATTTACCCGTGGGCGTGCTCATCATCAGAAGGATTTGATTGGTTGCTGTGCTTCAGTGAGCCTTGAAACAGCAGTGTGTGTGTGTGTGTGTGTGTGTGTGTGTATGCTTGTGTTTGCTAGCACATCCATATTGAGAGCTGATGTGGAGCCCACTCACCAAAGCACCAAAAAAAAAAAAAAAAAAAGAGGATTCGAGTTGTTTTGCATCACTAATCTCATGATATATTTCTGGATTTAAGCTTAAATTCATATTGAGCATCGTGGACGTCTCAGCATACAGATAATCTAAACTATTCCCTGAATTAAAACCTGAAACACTGACGGTTTTTTTGCTGTAGAATGAGGAACTGCTCGCCTGTAATGAACAGCACACATGGTGTATGAAAAAAAATGTGCACAAACATTACCTGAGGTGTGTTTGGTACGGGAAGATCGCTAGTCCAATATTCCCATGGATTATGGACTATGGGAACTTAGTGTAAACACCATGGTAGTAAGTGAAAACAGAAAGTAACTAAAATGAAGTTAATGAGAATAACAAGAGCGCAGAGGCTGTTGTGAGCGACTCGCCTCTGTCTTCACCTTCCATTTATTCCATTTCTTGTAAATTGTCATGTTATAATGACATTTTTATTTATTTGTTTGATTTATTTATTTATTTTTACATAGGAGAGGATGTTGCGCAACAGAATGTAAATCGATCTTGCAACAAAAATGAGAGAAATAACAAAGGACAGACTTGAGTAGAGTTAATATGTTATTTCATTTCATCGTTATTTATTTAGTTTTTTTTTTTTCCATTGAGAGTCTGTAGGAAAGTGGGTGTACTGTTCCTTTAAGAGACAGACTACGCAGTCCGGTTGCTTCATGAAAACACGTTTCTAAAAAAATAAAATAAAATAAAATAAGAGCAGGGGGGGACAGTGAGGCTGCCAAACCAGATCCCTGTCACCTCTGTCAACGTGAATTAACCATGAACTTAAATCTCAGAGGTGCCCCGCCTCCTGAACTCCCAGCATGCTTTGGGAGATGCTTTTGGCCTGGTGGTAGTGGGAGAGTTTAACTTCTTTTAATTGTGTGTATTTGCTTTGGTTGGAGAATGTATTCGTTTGTCGTGGTTGGTAGTGAAAGACAGTAGGAGGTGTGTGTTCGCTGAATGTAATAACCACACTGCTCACAACAAAATGTGCATTAAAAAACAGAAAAGTGTGAATTATTCAGATGTTGCTCGTCAGTCGGCGGTCCTCTGGGGGGGGGGCGGGGCTTGTGTCGGTCGAAACACGGTGCACGGTGTCTCCGATGAGTGTGTGTGTATCTAACATTTGCATGCTGTTTGCATCTTGTACACAGGCGGCCGGACTGATATAAATTGCACATGTCAAGTAACATTTTATCACTGCGCACACACACACACACACACACACACACAAAGGTTACTGGCGTGACAAAGAGTGAAGCTCAAACAGATGATGAGCGGCAGCCATTTCGGTTTGTGACGTCTGAATGTTAGTTTGAGGTTTAAAGGTTAATCGGTGCCATTTAAAGATCATGACACACACAGCATTTTGGAGGCACTGTAGATAATCCAGGCAGGGTTTTTTTTTTTTTTATATTTATTTATTTTCATTTTTGTGTTTTTGTAGGTCCCAGGTGAATGTGCACAAAGTGAAGTCTTCTCTCACAAAATGAAAAGCAGAATCACTTGTGTTGTTAAAACTGTTAAAATCAGCAGCCATGGCACCACCTCTGCTTGAACAACAGGAACAATTAAATTATCATTATTATTATCATTATTACTATTATTTACATTTAGCTGTGCTGGTGAAGTAACTCTTGTTTTTCTCCAAACTGTACATTTGCACCGCAACAAAATCTCCATGTTAACCAGCCATTCAGTCTCCTAGTCCGTCTTTTCTTGATCTTAATCCCACCGGTTTGACGGAAACAAGGCAGGATGCAGCAGATCAGCCACCAGGATCAAGAAAATGACACTTGATTCAAGAAAATTCTGGAAACAAGCTGCTTATCAGTGGAAACAAGTGGGATTATGTCATCTTAGTGGCAGGTTTCATTATCGTGTTTGAAGAAAAAATATGATTTGAACCCTGAGGATGACGCTGACTGACCTGTTGAGGTGGATTTATGTTATATTTTTATT
>NC_043985.1:30231877-30266877 GCF_902150065.1 Myripristis murdjan
GTGTGTGTGTGTTTCCCAGTGGAAGCCAATCACCGGGGGAGGACAGAGAGCGGGGAAGGCGTTGTGTATCAACTGTTTCTGCTTTTTTAATTAATAGTTAATTGCAAATGGAGCCAAGCAGAGGGGAAGACGGGAGAGAAAGGGAGGTGTGTGTGTGGTCGGAAAAGAGAGCGAGAGAATGGGAGAGGTGGAGGAAGGAGGGGAAGGAGGAGGAGGGTGGGAGCACCGAGGAGGAGGGGGAGAGCTGCAGGCGGATAGAGGCTGACAATGCAGGTAGCTGGAGGGGAGACTGTGACTGAGAGAAGAAATGAGTGGGAATGAGGAGTGTGAGAGAGAGAAAGGCAGAAGATGGCAGTGAGTGGGAGAGAGTGTGACAGAGAGAATGAGGAAGAGAGAGAGAAAGAGAGAGAGAGAGAGGGAGGGCTAAGGGCTGAGGGAGAGGACTTGTCAGGGGAGACGGGGAGATAGAGATAAAACGTGTCAGAGTGAAACACAGAGATGACGGCAGACAGATTTAATGAGCTCCTCCCAGATGTGAGACGGAGCTGTAATTATTCGTCCACTCTCTCTGTGTCGGGCCGGGCGGCTCGCGGCCCAAACCCGGCCGCCGTGGAGCCCGAGCCGGGTCCATGTCGCCAGAGATGCAGCGAATACGAGACGCTGACTGACGGCTGATGGCAACATCTGGACGTCTGGTTGCTTGGATTCATGTTCTGTTGGTTCATTTGACCAAAACTCAGTGACCTCAGCTCAATGTAAAGTAAAGGTGTTTCTAATATCAGTGCTGAACCTCAGTTTGTTGTGATCAGGATGGGCGGCCTGGTTTTATTCTCATTTTTTTACTTTTTTTTTTTTTTTTTTTACTTTTTTATTTTTGCACAATAAAAGCAAAACATCAGAACAAGAATGAAATAACAATAGATTGTGCAGGTGAGATACAGAAAACCCCTAGGGTCAAAATTTGATTACATAAAAAAAAGAAAAAAATGTCAACAAACCAACAAAAAAGAGCAAATATACATTAAATCAATGCAGTAAATGTGTGTAAAGGTGTTTAAAAAAGAGTGTGTAGACCTTTTGGTTGACACGATTGCTTCTCTTTTCCTTTTACTCTCTTGTCTTTGTCTGTTTTTGCCTTTCATATGAGCTGAGCCTTTGTCAGTGTGTTGTTAATGTTAATCAATCAAAAAAAAAAGAAAAAGATGTAAAGACAAAATCCCGCCTAAAACACACTGACACAGCTTAGCAACAGGGATTGACGATGATTTACATTTTATTTTTCGTCTACTTTATCACTAAACCACAAAGAGAAGAGGCGTCCAGCGGTGAAAACTGATTAAAGCAGCTTTTTTTTCCTGTTTGCTCTTTGCAATCTAGAAAGAAAGAAAAAAAAAATCATATTTTACCCTTCAAACGCTGCAAAGAAGCTTTTTGGATGAGAAGTGATGTATCTACAAACACGTCCAGTTGACCTCGATTCAACTCTGTGTGGAGAGCCGCGACCTCGATGACTGAGAGCCTCCACACGTCTTCAAAAAAAAAAACACACAATCTTCAAACGCTTCGTCTCGTCACACGGTGAAAGTGAGAACACGCAGATTAACGGTTTGCGATGCATCTGAGGTTTCGAGAGCTGAAACTACTGAGTCATACCGATACTCAGAAAATATATTTGAGAAAAAAAAAAAAAATTACAAATATGACAAGTTTTCAGCTTCTGTTGAATTCCTTCGAATTCGACCTCACATGTGTAAATCTCTCCTTTGAATTAAAATGTATTCATGCGTATTTCCAACATGCATGACTGTTCTCAGATGTTTTGACGCCTTCATGTGACGTCCGGATGGAGCTTGGTTTGTGCTCTCTCTCACTCTCTCTCAGTTTCTTCTTCTTCTTCTTCTTCTCCTTCTTCTTCTTCTCAGCGTTTCCTTATTGGTTTTGGATGCAAAATGCTTTTTCTGCGTTTCGATTTTCAGAATTAATCAAGATGCAAGCTTTTCAATGTTCCTCTTAAAAGTAACCTGAGACAAACTGGGAAAATAACACCACTCCAATGTAAATGAGCCGTTGTAAGTGATTATTACCTGTTACAATGTGTGTTAAAATACCTCCTGTGTGTTAAAATGTCAGAGAAATAACATCACCAATAGCAGCGCTGTAGGTTTTGCGGGGTAAAACCGTTTCAGTGGCATTTCGATCACTTCGAATCAGACTCAAGAGTGCTGCGCCGTAGCTGAGCGTGACCTCTGACCTCTTTGGAAACCTAAAGAGTGTGAACACTACAGGAAGCAGGCTGGTATCACATTGAGAAACAGGAAGGAAGCGAGGCGGGGCGCTCGCCAGCCACCTTCGTCATCAGGCCCACAGCGACAAGCAGAACTTGAAAAGAGAGAAGGTTGGATGGACTTTTTCCTCCGCCAGTGAAAGTACCTGAGGCTCGTTTGTTTGAAGTAGAGATGATCTCGATAATACGACCAGCACTTGGAAATGTTTAGCAAAGACTTTCATTCTGTAAAAAACGTAAAAATAAAATGTAAAAAATCAGGTTTCAGGCCGTGACCTGATGAAAGTGATCAGTAGCAGTTTATGTCTGGTGTGTGTTGTGTGTGTGTGAAAAGGGTGAGAGATGAAGTGAAGTGTTGCTTTTGGTTGCAGTTACCATTTATCTTTTTTATATTTATCTATATCTATATCTATCTATCAATCTATCTATCTATCTATCTATCTATATATATATATATATGAAGAGTTCATTTGCAAAAACAGATAAAAGCCATTCTTAAAATGAATACACCTTTTTCACTGATACTGCTTGGAGTACACACACACACACACAAAGCATGATTTAGGATAATAAACATTATGCCAGACTAAATAAACACATAAAAAATAGAAATAAATATAAAGTAAATTTTAATAAAATTCAAAAAAGTTTAAAAAGGTTTAATAAATTCAAATGGAGATATCAGTTTTTGAAAATGAACTCTTCATATGTATTTGCTGCCCCTATTCTCAATGCACAGCTTGTTAATGAATTTATATTAGATAACAGAATTATGGACACAATATTGATGTTGTATTGATACTGTAAGATGAGACTAGATATCTTATATTGATACTGTAAGATGAGACTAGATATCTTGTGTGATTTTGGATCTTAATATCGTGATCTGACATGAGTGATGTCATGTCTGGGGCTTAGAGGCAGCAGCTCAGTAAAGACATGACATTTTCTGAGCTTATTAAACTGTTGAAGCTGTTACATTATTTATATTTATCCACTTAACTAAAGGCAGTTTAGCAAAAATCCCTTGTGTTAAAATATCTAATGAAAGCAGCAGCAGTCAAACCTTCAAAACCGTCACAATATCGACATCGAGGTGTTTGGTCAAACTTAGCGTCTGATCAGTTTTTTGGTTGGAGTTGCACCTCTTCCCTCACACTTAACCATCTTTGTGGCATCATCATCATCATTACTATTAATATTATTATTATTAGTAGTAGTAGTAGTATTATTGTCACATCTCAGAAAAATGATGAACCCCTATCAGTTGGTATGGCCAAAATATAGTGTCGTGTGTGTGTGTGTGTGTGTGTGTGTGTGTAAGTGCATGTGTGCTGCTTGACCTCAAGGTGTGATCGCCACTGACTGGAGCCAGCCAGCAGAGCAGCTGATGCCTCTGGACTGTGTGTGTGTGTGTGTGTGTGCATGTGTGCGTGTGCGTGTGTGTGTGTGTGTGTGTGTGTTGGTCAGGGTTGAGGTTGTGTTGCTCGCACCTCAGATTATTTATAACCTCTCCCTGTGATTCTTGCGCTACTCTTTAGTTGTCCTGCACCCCCCCTCCTTTATCTCCCATCACATATTTATCCCCCACTCTCTCAGTCACCTAAACACACACACACACACACACACACTCACAAGGTGTAAGTAAGCATGTCTGTCAGTGATGACAAGACTCGGTCAGTGCGCACTTTGCCATGACTAAGAGCTCTGTCGACATAGACCGCAGTGACAGAGCACACACACACACACACACACACACACACACACACACACACACACACACACACGATGAGAAAACAATCACTCAGAGTGGTGTGTGTGTGTGTGTGTGTGTGTCAGGACGAAGGGTGTTAGCTGGCAACAATGCAGAACAGAGATAAAGAACCAATTGCATCGAGTGCCGTGTGTGTGCAAGTGTGTGTGCGTGTGTGTGTGCGTGTGTGTGTGCGTGTGTGTGTGTGTGTGTGTGTGTGTGTGTGTTCACATGAGTAGGTGTGAGGACAGAAATAACGAGGGCGGAGGGATGATGGGAGGACGAGGTGAGGGAGCGGCAGCCATGTTTCTGATGTGAAGCTGAAAGACAAAAAGTGACAGAACAACGTCCTCTTTCTCCTCCTGTAGCTGCGATTGTTGTTGTTGTTGTTGTTGTTGTTGTCGTTGTTGACTCTGACCTTCTCTGCTGCTGGATGTTGTAATCCTCCCCGTGTGAGCCGCGGTCAGACGCACCAAATGAGCCAAAATGTAAATTCCTGGCGGTTTGTGCCATCTGTCCGTCGGCTGGCAGGAGGCGCCGGCTCTGTTTCAGGTCTGAGGTGGAGATGAAAGGTGAATTCATTTTATTTTATTTTATTTTATTTTTAATTTAATTTTAGGACTGAGTGCTTGGCTTGCATGTGTTTTGGTGTCTTTTATTTCATAAATCTGTCATGTAATTCCCAGTTTATTCTTTTATCACGGGACAAGTGCTGGTTGTTGAAAAAAAAAACACATATGAGTGCAAAATTTCAAGTTTACCGTGTTTAAGGTGAAGATTTAAGGCGACTCTTTTTTAAAGCAAAGACTGAGCACAGATGTTTGTGTTTGTTTCATTAAATTTCATAAATCTATAATATAATCGCCGGTTTGGAAAAAGTACAGATTTGTTGAAACTTGGGACAGATTTTGGATGATTTGTTTTATTTTGGGGTTCATATTTTAGTTACACCATGATTTTCATACACAAACACATAAAAAAGAGAGAAATTGATGAAAAAAAAACATGCAAAATTTCAAGTTTGTGCCAGGAGGAGGCTATTTTTTAAATTTTTATCATCAGGACTGAGCTGACGTGTTTGTGTTTGTTTCATTTGATTGTATAAATCTGTAATATAATTGCCAGTTTAGTGTTTTATTGCAGAAAAAGTGCAGATTATAGAAATTTATATGAATTTGACACACAGCAACAGGAACTGATGGAAAACTGAATTTAGTGTCACAGAAAAATATGAACAAAACGTTTCCAGCATCTGCATGAGGAGGAGATTTAAGGTGAAATTTCCTTTTGTCAGCACTGAAAGTTTATGCTTGCTGTTTTTTAATCAATCAGTAATATAATTGATATATATATTTGCCAGTTTATTGTGAAAAATGTGCAGAAAGTTCGTCCATATTCAACACGACTTCCTCAGTTTGACGACACACAAAGAACAAGAACAAACTTCAGCACAAAACGTAAAGTTCTCCCGTGAAAGATGATATCCTGGGGCCACTGTGGTTACTGATGGATAGTATTGATTGTTGATTGACACCTGTAGTCGGACCACACACACACCTGTTATCCGCCTCCCAAAATGGCCGCCACATGCTGCTCTCATGGCATAATGTGGTGGTTAAATTGCCCATATGTCAGCCTCTCCGTCCATCTGTGTGGCTCAGTGTGAAACTAAATTATGTTTCAGGTCACCGTTCAGATTGTGCCAAAGCTATGGGAAATCACATGGACACACACACACACACACACACACACACACACAGAGCTCTCTCTTTGCTGACAGAAGGTCTTGAAGAGCGGGTAATGAGAAAAGGTCCTCATGCATGAAAGCTCACGTCCGCAGGCCAGCCAGCCCACACACACACACACACACACACACACTTCTAATGAATCTTAAATCTTATCGTGCCTAATCTAATCTCTGATCTTCCTTTTTTCTATTGTGGCTCTTTTTTTTTTTTTTTTTTTTTTTTTTTTTGGTGATTACCTCGTGTCTTTCTGTCTGTCTCTCTGTTTGACTGAAGAAGGATGACGGTATTAACTTTCTGGAAAGACAGAAATGATTCTGCTGTTTTCCACCCACTCCCTTTCAACACACACACACACACACACACACACACACACACACACACAAGCAAACAAGCAAACTTTCTGGAGTGAAACAACAACAACAAAAAAAAAGAGAGTGTTTGTGAAGGCCGGTTTTATGATAGAGACAGTGCGGTCCGCCCACACCTTCATTATTTTTTTCCGCGACGTCAATTTCGGCAGATTTTATCTTTATTTACCTGCACGGGCCGAATGCACACAATCACACAATTAAACATCCTCTTTGTTTGTGGCTGCACTCCAGGGCTCGCTGTCAGTCACTGATCCCGTCCAGATCAGATCGGTGCAAATGTTAAAGGATCGCTTTGCTTTTATTTTCAATCTTGGCCTCATTAAAACGTTGTCTGGCATCATTCAGGATTAAAAACAGGAAGCTCACAGGATAATAAACAGTGGGCTTGGTTAGTTCTGCCTGCAGGAGCTAAATAAACTCACCAGGAAAAGTAGAGCTACCCTATGTGCTGACCACAGCCCAGGAGGGACCCAGCAGCTGATTGGATCGCTAAACGCTTTTCAGATTGCAAATGAACTTCCTGTCTCATTCATATATAATACAGTGCAGTATCACAAATACACCACTTGCCCCGCCCCGCCTCGGTAACACAACAAGTCACTGGCCAGGATCCTCAGCACTAAAGTGAAGTTGTTGCTCTGTAAAGTCCTAAAAAAGTTTTGAAGAGGTCTGGCTTCAAACCAGCAGCAAAGTTCTCCTTTAAAACTGAGCCGTTGGATTACAAATTCAACTGGGCCCGGGTTTTAAAACAAGGAAATACAGATGGTGTTTGGAGATGGCAGTAAAAATAGTAAAAAAAAAAAAAGCATTTGCCAGTCCAGTCAGGGATAAACCACCAGTTTCCATTGTCAGTGTTATATTTCAGGGTTGACAGAGACATATTTTCGGTGGGGCACCAGCCTGCTTGTGACTGTCAGTCGCCAGAAAAGCTACGATTTGGGGCTGGAAATTACGTCCCATGAGAAAATGTAGATTTACGATTTGCCTCCTGACTGCTTGTGGAGTATATACCGCGCTCGCACGGCTGTGACTAATAACATCACTATTAACAAATGATTTTTACAAAATAATGTTGCAATC
This sequence comes from Myripristis murdjan, assembly GCF_902150065.1. NCBI lineage: Eukaryota > Metazoa > Chordata > Actinopteri > Holocentriformes > Holocentridae > Myripristis > Myripristis murdjan. The sequence goes on from NC_043985.1 coordinate 30,239,114, forward strand.
TAAATATTGAAATTGCTATTAAAATTGACTATTCAATTCAAGCTCTGGGCTCCTCAGTAGAAAATGAAATGCTCCTATATGAGGACATGATCTGGGTTTAAAAATACGATCTTACAGTCACAAAGCCTGTCTTTCTGCGGTCGACACCTGAAAACAGCCAGGAGACCTCCTCGCAGTGAAACGGTGACGATAAACAACACTGATGAAGAGCGACTTGACTTCACTTGACTTCCTGCGTTAAAAAAAAAAAAAAAATTTCATCAGTCTGAAGACAAACTGCATCCATTCTTCATAATTACTTTGTGATGCCTGGAAAAACACACACACACACACACACACACACACACACGCACACACAAGCTGAGCGGCAGTGACAGCATCCACTTTGCAACATTTCCATGTGTTCTGTGTCTGAAGGGGCGTTTTGACGCCGAAATAATGGAAAAACGTGTGACAGATCCTCACAAAAACGAATTATGATGGAGTAAATATTTGAGAACATTTATTTTAATAGCGCACACAGACTGTTATCTCCCTCGTATTGAATAACCAGATGGTGTACATCACTTGTCTCACACTGGCAGGAAAAAAAAGAAAAAAAAGAAAAACAGATATCCAGATACAGATTCACTGTCTCTGCCGGTGCTTTGTGTTCCTCTCTGCTTGGCATTTTCAATTTAACGCCGCTGCAGCAGAGACTGCAGCAGGCAATTAAGGATTTGTCCTCAGCCGACCTGTGTGCTGCGAGGACGGACGGGAGGCGGAGGAAGGGGACAAGGAAGGGAGGGCGGAAGGAAGGAAAGAAGGAAGAGTGTTGTACTTTAATATTCATGCAGCTAATAGACAGTCGCCGGATATCCAGGGAGCTTATCAGATTGAATCATGGTAATTGGGTATTGACTCAATCCCGCAAAAATGGTCCTGATTACAGAGGTGTTATCCTATAATCTGTGTTTTGCCTGCTGATTTCCATGTAGGCTCTGTCTCCTTTGTTTGAGAAGCTGAAACTTGGCGTCAGTGTTTCCCTCATCACTGAATAGTCACCTAAAAGAGCTGCTATCTCTGTAAAAAAAATAAATAAATAAATAAAACATTCAGTAGTATGGCAGATGGTCCAAATGCTGTTTCCAAGAATTTCAGTATTGGTTGGAGTGGACGCTTCCACTTCCACACGAGCCAAATGTTGTTTCAGAGCCTCTGGAGGAAATACCGCCATGCATTAATGTTATTTTTATTTGCCTTTACTCTGTGCGGCACATCAGAGGGGAAAGAGAAGCAGATGAATATGAATGAAGCAAACCCTGAATGTGTTTTTTTTCTCTGCATTCACATGATGCTCCACTTCTTCCATATACATCGAAATAGTCTTTTGGCTTTTGCCTCGTGGTTTTCTCACTTACTGATAATGTCATCTGCAGTGGGTTGGCGCTTTGATAAAAAAAAATAATAATAATAAAATAAAAAAGTCTGAACCAAATGTGAAATCAAGCGAAAATGGAATCTATGTGTTAATAATTTCAGCTCATTTTAGTTTCCTGTCAGCATCGAGGGAAAGGTCTCGCTGAAGGGCTTTAGTGGAAGAGAGTCAAGGTGCAAAACAGTGAATATTTTCATAAAATCAAATCAAATTACAGGACAGGGTGGAATTCAGGATTGTGGGAATGTCAGGCATCGTCTTGTATGTCCATGTCGTGTTTAATATCATGATTAAAGGAAAATGTTATGGGGAAAATGCCCTTTTTTTTTTACTTATGCAGACGGAGACAAGATGTTCTGCATGTCAGCATTTCGTAGCATTTCGTGTTAGCTTAGCATAAACACTTGAAGTCTATGGGAGTCGTTAGCCTGGGTTCATCAAAGTGAAAAAATGAACCTTACAGCAGCTCTGAAGCATGTTTTGAGATTTATTTTTTTTTTTGTTAAAGAAATGAGAGTGGTTTCAGCAGAAGTTAGATGGTGGAGCTGTAACCACTGAACACATTTATCCTTCCATCCACCGCTGAAGGTAGAGGAAGGTCAGGCACAAATTAATTTCTCTCAGAACGACTCTAGTATTTGTGGTTTTGTTTTTAATTCCAAGATGTGTTTGTATTTTACTGACAGTGAGCTTTTTTTTCGTGCTGTCCTGTCCACATCGAACGCCTGTGGCCTCTCTCTTGAGCTCGTGTTTCTTGTTGCCGACTTTATCTTCATTTTTTTCATCGCTGAAAATCTCTTATTCTACTAGCAGATTCCCCAAAGATTTTGCTCTCCATTTTTGTGTGTGTGTGTGTGGGGGGGGTAAGTTTGCTTTTTTAATTGACCTGTTGGCAACTCCAAATTAGTGTTTCATTTCCCAGTGCTAACATTAACTAATTAAGAATGCATCTCGTTATGCATTTTTTACCTCTTCAAGATTACACTCGCTTTTTCTGAGCAGCACCCTGTCTCATTTTTGAAAAAAAAAAAAAAAAAATCCAAGCTGTGTATTTCAAATCCACATGATCCACTTTGGCGTTTCTGTAAGGTTTATTTTTTCACTTTGACAGAGCTAGGCTAACGACTCCCATAGACTCTAAGTGTTTATGCTAAGCTAACACCAAATGCTGCCCATAGCAACTGAACCACTGGATGTACAGAGGTGAAAATGGTACCAAACATCTTGAATCAGTCTGGGAAAGTCAGAAAAAGGGGAATTTGCCCAAAACATTTTCCATGTCCCAGCAATCACAGTCTCTAATCTAAGACAGCTCGTTACTTGCTTCACATTCCTCGGCCTCTTTAACCTCTTTACTGCTGTGATATCGACTGAAAGATTCACCTCGTCTCTCGCTGCCCGCAGGTCATGAGAGGAAAAATCAGAGTTGCAGCGGAGCTCGCTCGAACGAGCCACCAAATGACAAATACAAGCGGCCACGCTGGGATTAAAAATGTGCCTTAAGTGCTGGTATTTGTCAGCGGGAAATAGCAACATAATTGGCCTGGCGCATTATTCTGGGAGCAGGCGGTGACAGCATCGCCGGCCGATAAGCCTGTTTCTGTCCTGGCCGGTGAGAGACTTTCACATGGGGATCCTTCTGTATTAAAAAAAAAAGAGAGATTTAGTGCCCGTCATTATTTATTTAGACTTTGCTGATAATTTTGCCCCAGCTCTGCCGTATTTATCAGCCCAGTGAACCCAAGTTAAACAATCATTCTAGGGTGAAATGCAAATGTCCTGATGGCGTAATAAGCAAAGTAATTCACTGATTTTCAAAAAAAAAAGCAGTGAGTAATGTGTGAGTTATTTCTTTTTTCCAGTAAAGCACCCCGACGCTGGTAATTGCGGTGAGATCTCGACATTATCCAGATAAGAATCGGGCCGTTTCCCGTCGCTCTCGCTCTGTGTGCAGATCGCAGCTCCGGCTCTGTTTGTCGATGCTGTGTGAAAGTCACTGATGTAAATAGAGGCCTGGTATTTATACGGGCCTGGCCGGCTGCCTGATTGATCTGAAACGTTATACTGCCTTTGACTGTGCTGTCCTCGAAACCGCACACACACACACACACACACACACACACACACACACACACACACATACACACAAACAAAAATACACGCACGTAACACAGTGCACTGTACACAGGAGCGTGGGTGTTTTTGTTTAAACCTGATACCACCAGAAGGTAGATAACAGAGACCGAAAGCTGTGTGTGTGTGTATGTGTATATATATATATGTGTGTGTGTGTGTGTGGGTGGGTGGGTGCATATGTGGGAGGATGAAAGAGACTGACTAATTAAAATGTCAGAGATGAAATCCCACCAAAACTATTTGAGAACGTCATGCCGCTGCTTTGCACTCGGAACAATAATAATCTGTGTGAGATTATGAGGCTCATTCAGAGCCGCCGTCTTTTTTTTTTTTTTTTTTTTTCCCGGGAAATAAAACGAGCGGCCGCTGAGTCATGCGTCGTGGCGAGGCCTGTTTGACGTCGCGGCACCGCTTCACCGCTGCACTTTTCTCAGCAGGGAAGCCCTCAGAGGGGCGGAGTCACTGTAAGGCAGGTAATTCACCCCTTTATTGAGCCTGTCAGCTGTTTCTACACACACACACACACACACACACACACACACCTCCTGCGTGGCATTGAAGGGAAATGAGTGAGTTATCGCTTTAGGAACCCCAACCTCGGCTCCATTGAACCGGTTGCCTTTGTGTTCTCCAGGTTTTGTTCGTTTTCCTCGCGGAGATTTTTTTTTTTTTTATTCCAGCTGCACTTTGATGACGGATTTGGAGTGAATTTGCTCCGGGGGATATTTTCTTACGGGTCTTGGGAAATCGTCTATAAGCCCTTCTGAGCGGTTTAGATTCACATTCTGTGGTGATTTTTCAGCGCACGCCTTTCTGTCTCCTCCCCGGGTCAGCGAGGGTTAGGAAGAACGTATACAACATACTGCAGTGGCCTTTATGCATGTTTCCTGCGTCGCGCCGGCGTTACAGCTGCAGACAATCACTTCTAGAAGGTCACATAATACAGCCAATTAAAGCATAATTAAGAGCAATTACAGAACAAAGTAGTGCAGTTGTTTTGAATAGATGTGATTGAAAAATGATCATGACATTTCAATTATAATAATCCATTTGAGAATTTTTTTTTTTTTTTTTGCAGTGTTGTAGCAGCGGCTGCCGGTCTTCCGATGCGTTCACGTCACGTTGGAAGAAATGGAAAAACGAGCTTTTGTTAGTTAAGACTGGAAAGCACTCGTTGCGTGTTTGGCATGTTGGAACCTCCACATGCAAAATCATTCGACTCTAAAATCGACCATCAAGGATCTGCAGCAGATGTTTCTTGATTTTTGAAATCAATAAATGTGAGTGCCATGAGCTCGTCACAGTGCACACACGTATTTGGATTTAACTTTTGGAGTGATGGAAAAAAAACTACAAAGATAAGAGCCAGGCTGAATATAAGTGGAACAATCCTTTAATTGCAGAATATTTTAAGGCATGGCCCTTGTGCTTCTCACTTCAGCAAGACTTGTACAACGGCTGCATTCATCAGAGGCTGTTTCTGTCTAATTTTGGTCAGATTTGGTCAGAAGTGCAGCCTCAGGTGCCTCATTATGCTCGCTCGGCTCCCCGCTCTGCTTCTGTTTTCACTGGAAACTGAAAACCGAACAGTCTCACATGAAAAAGAGCCGACTCCAGGACAGGTCTGGAGGTTTTACTTTGGCTTTTAGCAACAGACACTGAGATTTGGGAAAGTTTCATTCAGTGACCTTGAAGGCTGAAGACAAAAAAAAAACATCCATAGAATGCAGATGTATATTCATAATGGATAACAGTGAAGTCATTGGTGTCTCCCAGCTTTCTGCCCAGTGAGAAATGCTGGGAGAGGCTCCAGCACCCCGCGACCCTCATTAGGATAAGCAGCTTGGAAAATGAATGAATGCAATAAACGTTCCAGTAGTTGATAAGTGTTAAAACATCATAATGAATCATTTCAAAAATGCACTGTTTAGTTAATCCAAGTTTGTTGCACACTTGCATTTTTCAGCCCCAGGCTTTCCCGACGCCTCGTCTTCGCAGGACGTGTAGCGAGCGAGAGAACAAAACAAAAATAAAACCGCTCCAGTTATAATCACTGAGGCTGTGACTGTTTTTGAGCCGCCACTTCACCTGCTCTGCCGCCGCTCACACCCATTTCGCCGTCACTAAAAGTCAAACTCATGAAATCCACGGTTTGTTAACCTTCTGACTCGACACGAGGAGTTGAAGTTTGCAGTTTAGGCACCGCCGGGACGCCCGAATAGGGTTAGCCACAGCTTGTACTCATTAACCCAGAACCTGTAGTAAAACTGGGGTTAATGAGACACTTGAACATCAAAACCCACAGTTAATGTCCTCAGGTTGCTTAGAGCAGGAATTTGAACGGACAATAAATATCGCATTTCTGCTCCAGATTGGCTGCAGCAGTCTAATCTGTAAGCCAACATGATATCTCATGTTCTACACACACTCCATGTACTAATCACACACTGCAAAAACTCAAAATCTTACCAAGATTATTTGTCTTATTTCAAGTCAAAATGTCTTATTACTAGTCAAAATATCTCATTACACTTAAAATAAGACATAATCACCTCAGAAGTAACTTGTTTCTAGACAATTGTCTCTTGTTTCAAGTGAAAATTTGCTTGTTTCATTGGCAAAATTTCTTTCTTGTTTCTAGCTAATTTTCACTTGTTTCAAGTGAATTTTCACTTTTTCCACTGGCAAATTTTGCCAATGAAACAAGCAAATTTTCACTTGAAACAAGTGAATTTTCACTTGAAACAAGAGACAATTGTCTAAAAACAATTTACTTCTGAGGTGATCATGTCTTATTTTAAGTGTAATGAGATATTTTGACTAGAAATAAGACATTTATGACTTGAAATAAGACAAATAATCTTGGTAAGATTTTGAGTTTTTGCAGTGTTGAAGAGATTGTCTTGAGGAACAAAATGATCTCACTGCACCTTTTGCATCTCATGTAAATCTGATGTGTTAATCCACCGTTTCCATGTCGCCGATACACAGATTATTCTCATTTTTCTTGCTGGTACGGACGGGGGCAAATGAAAATCAAGATTCAGTGTTAACCCAGCCGACACGAGCGCTAACTCCAGCCCAGGCTCTGAATATTTATAGACTAATTTTCAGAGTCATAGTATCACATGAATCTCAGTTGACTCTCTAGTGGCACATTGTAAAAAAACAGCATTGACATCAGACTGTAGCGGCTGAATGGGAGCAGAAACTGTTGTATTTGTTAGTGTCACTTCACATGTCCAAACACTGCAGACCCTAAAGTGCCTACAGATACGAGTGTGTGTGTGTGTGTGTGTGTGTGTCCTTCACCCCGGTGCATGCCAGGGAAAACCTCTCCTGTGCAGAAATAAATGAATGAAAGTGGAGGTGATCTTTCGCGCACCGTGTGGCCCCCCCATCTGTCTGTCTCGCTGTCTGCCTGTCTGTCTGTACATCCATCATGTCCTGTCTGTTGTTCCCATCTGTCTCCCTGTCTCCCTCCCTGTCTCTCTCTCTCTCTCTGCGTGTCTGTTGGCGTGTCTCTCTGTTTGTTGCGGTGAAAGACAGTGTGACATTTGAAACAGCAGGACAGGGCTGCTGTTAGCGCTGTGGGCCTAAATGTCAGCCGGGCCTACCGGTGATGCCCACCCCCACCTCCTCTCTCTCTCTCTCTCTCTCTCTCTCTCTCTCTCTCTCTCTCTCTCTATCTCTCTCTCTCTCTCTTTCGCCCTCACGTTTTCTTTCTCTTTTTTTTCCAACCCACCACCTGTCTCTCTCTCTCTGAAGTCTCCCCTCTCTCTCTTCTTTCCTCTCTCCACCAGGCTGCTGCTCACTCACATTCCCTTTACACTGCAGAGACTATGAAGTCCCGATATACTGATCAATCAACCAACCAATCAATCAATCAATTAATCAATCGGTGCACAAAGAAATCAGGCAAAATGATATTAATGACGTTGATATAAATCCACATTTAGCGAGCTGAGCTCTCTCCCCGGCGTAAATCTCTTGCACGAGGATACTCGACTTCAAAAGAAAAAGCACAGCTGCATTTCCCGATGTGTTTGTGCATTTAATAAGTTATTGATTGGCTGATTGATTAGGATGTATGTCAGGCTTGGGGTTTCACATCACACACACCTCCCTCTCTCTCTCTCTCTCTCTCTCTCTCTCTCTCTGTAAAAACATAAGAGTAATAATAATAGGCACTTTAACATCCCTGTTAGTTATCCTCTTCTCTTCTCCTCTCTGTCTTTGCTTCAGTGTTTCATAATGTAGCTAATTCTATCTCTCCCATCTCTCTCTCCATCTCTCTCTCCATCTCTCTCTCCCTCTCTCTCTCTCTCCCTCTCTCTACCTCCCACAGCGGGCAGGTTCAGACTAGTCAGTGTATTGGGAAATGAGAAGAAAGACAGATGCAGGGAGGAAACAAAGTCTTTAGAGACTGGTAGACAAGGCTAACCAACCACACACACACACACACACACACACACACACACACACACTTACCACCCATTTATTTTCCCATTTTCATGTCCCTGACTCTCTGCCTGTTGTTTAGTCTGAGTTTCTGTATAAGTTTCCTCTCAGAAAACTGTTATTTGTGCGTGTGCTCGCGTGGGAATGACATCATTCGCTACATGAAGAAAGCCAAAAACCACATGACCTATTGTCTAATGTGTGTGTGTGTGTGTGTGTGTGTGTGTGTGTGTGTGTGTGTTTAGGATCATCCACGAGGACGGTTTCTCCGGCGACGACGTAAAGCAGTACAAGCCTGTCGTCTATAGCAACACCATCCAATCTCTGGCTGCCATCGTCCGTGCCATGGACACGCTGGGCCTCGAGTACGGAGACAAGGAACGGAAGGTCAGCCGTCGCCCTGACACACACACACACACACACGCTCATAACCACACAAACTGGATGGAAACGATCGCAAACCATCAAGCCGCTGCACTAAAATGAGACAATCACCACATCAACAGAAATTTCTCTGCAAAAAATTGGCAATATCACTTTGTATTTGCTGATTCAATATAACTGAATGTCAATTTACATGTGCAGTTTATGTCTTTTGGTGTTACCGGTGTTTCACTGTAAATACTGACACGCGGGTGCAGCCGGAGCTCGCGGTGCGGTGCGTTTAGGTCAGCCTGGGAACGTTAACGTGCACATTAACCTGTCAGGGTGCACGGCGGCCACATTAATGCACGTGATGTGGGCGGAAAGAGCCGGTAATGACGCAGTCTGACAGGGACGGTGCTCTGTGGTGGAGTCTCACACAGCTGTTCATCATTTTACATCTACATGATGCAGCAAACGCACAGAAACAAGTCTGCCTGTTGAATCCACCATAAACTTGTTAAAGGAGTACTCCACCCAAAACTCTCATTTCTCCTCAAGTTACGTCATCATTTACTCACCGTGAATGTCAGACAAAAAAAAAAATCTTTTGATCATATGCTACACAGAGAGTCAAGGTTCCCAAAACTGTGGCCATTTCTGCTAAAACTGATTGATGAGGTGGATTGGAGACTCGACAAACAGCAGCAAGAAGGAAGTGAAAATGATGTTTCAAATTCGCAAAATATTCATGCAGGGCAAACCCAGGTCTTAAATCTCCATTTGTAGGCTCATTACATCCCAAGCTGATGTACCTTCACCTAAACATTAGCTGGGTTTCCATCCAAATACATCGAAATTTTTGAGCGAATTTTGTCAAAATGCGCAAAAGAAAATGCGAATTTATGCCTGTTTCCATTAGTTTTGTTTTGCGATTATTGAGAGGAGAGTGCGCCGTGAGATGATGTCATAAGATAGCGTCTGTGTGTCGACTGAACAACAACAAACACTCAGCTGACACTCAACAGCTGATCAGGGACAGATTCCTGCTGAACTTGTCGGCTCTTGGGAGAAGTCTGCTTACTATTTTGGCAGCGCTAACTTCGTACCGAACCATCCTAAATAAGGAATAAGAGACTAATAATAATAATAATGATAATAACTAATAATAAGACGGTAGCGTAGAAGTTTGACGTGGTATCCGGTCCAGTCATCGTTTATTCGCAAAACCTGTTTCCACAGCAAAAAGTCGCATTTTCTTTTATTGATATGCTGAGAAATCCACCCCCTCCAAGCATAAAAACTTTTTTTGCGAATTTTCGGCCGTTTTTCGAATTTCTGGTGCTTCCATCCAAGTTTTTTTTTTTTTTTTTTTTTTTTCGCAATTTCTGAAAATGCCAATAAAAATAGGTGGATGGAAACCCAGCTATTGCTAAACACGAAAGCACACGGTAGAGTGAAGACTTTGTGCTAAGCCCCACCCCCTGTCAGCGGTGCTGTTGACATAACATACGTCCCTTTCGGCCAATCAGGAGGGAAAATTGCTCGGCGCTGCCTTTGACCCGCGACCGTGACCTCCCTGCCGGGTCTCACGATGCCACGTGGGTGTGTTTGGAAATGACACCCTCTGGGCCCTCCTGAGGCTGATTGGCTTAAAAATGTAATCACTTCTTTATTGGCCCGTGACCAAACCCCCCAACAGGTGTGATTGTACTTTGCCCCGCCCCCTTTCAGCAGTGCTGATGCAACAGGACAGGCCCACTGCGGCCAATCAGCAAAGACAGCTGGTCCGTGCTGCACCGACCCGTGAGCGACCTTCCTGCCGGCCGGGTGTCATGATGTGATGCCTTTGGAAACTCTGGCCCTGTTTGTTCTAAGCCACACCCCCTTTTCCCCCGGCAGTACTGTTGTTGTCATAGGCCACGCCCCCTTCAGGCCAGTCAGGAGGGGAGGTCTGTCAGCTGGGAGCCGTCTGTGCTCACAACCAACCTCCCCACCGGGGTTTGTTGATGTGGGGTGGACGTGTTTTTGGAAACGAAAGCCCCCGCTCGCTGCCACGCCCCCGTGAGGCCGGCTGACCCCAAAGAGTTGAAAACTTTTTTACTGTCCCCTCGACCCGCCTTTCCACCAAACTGTGTGCAAAAAAACATCAGGTACTTTTTGAGTTAGCCTCACAGACGTGCACGGGGACGATCACATGACCCCCTGATAGAGGTTTAGGAAAAGCACGTTGCTTTGGAATAAACCTCCAGATACTGCAAAGTAAATGTGAGCACATCCAACTGTTTTTTGGTGCAGGATAGAGATGCATATGGATATAGACGGAGAAAAATATCACATACTCTATGATCTGTCATGTGATCAACGTGGAGTTTCAGAAAGAGTTTCACATCCTTTCTGCTGACGTGTGTCAGAGTCTCTCCACCAGGAATGGCTTCCTTTTCTGAACCCTACATTCTCTGCTCGGCATGCACTTCATACTTTTTCAACACTCAAGACAAGTCCGGATCAGGTAAATAATAGAAAACGCTGCTCCTTTGACAGGGCTTTGCCGCGTCAGCACGCACACGTCGTCCTAATTCGGTCAGATTATTCGTCAGAGGACCTTCAGGTGCAGAGTTTGAGCTGTACCTTCAGTAAGCAGGTGGTCAGCGAACACTGCGACTGGTCAGCGTGTGCATTTTACACTTTTTTTTACCTGTCCTGACTGAAACACGTGCATTCAGCAGCCTGCAGGTGTGTGTGTGTGTGTGTGTGTGTGTGTGTTGAGGCAGTGTGGCATGCAGTGCAGTGTGGTGTCAGGTGTAAATGGAGGTGCTGCGCCGGTACAAATCCCAGCCGGGCTCTGCGTTTTTTTCTGCGTTTTGGTTTCATCCCCAAACAAGCGGTTATCATCACTTTCCGGCTCGAGCAGGAACGGGAATCGGCAGCGGGCGCGGCGCGGCGGCTTATCGATCGCTTTCACATGCCTCCTAAAGCCCTTTGTGATGATACTAGTAGGACTGGCGGTGCAAAGAGCTGCGAGGGATGAGGACAAAATAATTTATTTTGAAAGAAATGACATTACAGTAAGTATTATTTCCAAAGGTTTTTCTTTTCTTTTTAAATTTCTTCAATGTTAAAGTTCTTCTCTGTCTCTCGTGGCTTTAATATGACAGGGAACTCTGACAAGCTGCCGGCGAGTGACTAGCACTCGTCACCCCGGCTCCGCATTAAACCGTCTTCGCCGCTCAGCGTTTGGGGGTCTAGAGGAGACGGCAGCCAACTAAAACCCATCAAGCTGGTGCCAAAATTCCTCCGCGCCATTCCAAGTGAGGCGTCTAAGTCCTTTAAATCCCGAGGCGCACAAGTTCACTATATGATACACAGGTCGGGGATTACGGGTCTAATCCGCGGAGCCGCGTCAGTGTCAGCGCGGGAGGTGGGAAGGGGTCAACTGCACATCCGACCCAAAAGGAAAAAAGTGCAGCGTTGCTTTATGCGTCGTGACGGGTCACTGAGGTTCGATGCAGCGAAGGAAACTGGAAGCTGGACTGAAAAAAATTACAACATAATCAAGAAGAAGAAGTTGTGCCACTGTGTTCCTTGTGGCATGATGATTGAAAAACGTTTAAAAAGTTGTTTATATCTGTTTTTACTGTGTACATTGTATCACTAGTCGATTATCCATTTGTTTATTTATTTTATTTTTACTAATATTATTGTCATTATCACTACTGTTTGCTTTGGCAATATAAGCACTGCCTTGTCATGCCAATAAAGCTATTTAAATTGAAAAAAAAATTAAACACCAAAACATATCCCAGTCGGTAGAAATGAATGCAGTGAAAAGCGGCAAAGATATAAAAATCTCATGTGGGGCTGTTTGTCATGGATCAGATCTTTTTTTTTTTTTTTTTTTTTTTTTTTTTTTTAGATCAGGAGAAACAAAAAGGAGGCAAATCTCTTACCCAAGGCCACGTTCTGTTTTTTTTTTTTTTTTTCCAGTCTCTTAAATTCTAGGTCACCACAAGTCTCAGCCACTTCTTTTTTTTTTTTCTTTTTTTTTTTTTATCAGGACAAGCGAGCATACACCCAAAACGCCATCATTTGACAAGAATGTTGCAAAATGTTGTTGTTTTTTTTGTTCAAATACAAGTACAAATACAAGTGTAACAGCTAGTGACAGTGCTATTATGATGATGATGATGATGATGATGATGATTGTGATCATAACGGTGCTAATGATTATAATGATGATGGTGATGAAGGAGGATGAAAGCCTCACAGATGGTTGTTGGCAGACTGGAGCTGACTCAGTTTGCCCAGATTCTGCTGGCTGCCCTGCTGACCTCTGTGTGGGCCCTAGTGGGCATCACACACACACACACACACACACACACTTGTACGTCATTGCCTTTAACCTTAGCTGAAGGCCCAGTATATTTTTAATCACAAGGAAGCTATTGATACTGCAAGAGGAGAGGAGTGAAATAACAATACAGCTATTGATTAAGATATGATATCTGTTTGTGTGTGTGTGTGTGTGTGTGTGTGTGTGTGTGTGTGTACATGTTTAATATAGCTTGGTATTGTATTTCCGGTCAGCAGAGTGGAGGTGAACAGAAGGGCTGAAGCCATGATGGATCGCTGTCAGCACAGAGTCATTTAGGGAGGGTCATTTGTGTGTGTGTGGGTGTATGTGTGTGTGTGTGTGTTCCACCCTCCTCCTCCTCCTGGTGGGAGTGGTGCACACACACACACACACACACACACACACACACACACACACACACACACACACATACACACACTGTAAAACCGCAGTGGGTCTTTCTGGGAAAACAGGATTGGAAAAGGAGGATTGTGACGTTTTTCGGAGTTCCTTCTGGATTTGGAGGAAATTTCCAGCGAAGACAAACACACTCGGCCGTTTCCCGCGCTCGGACCAAACAGACCTGAACATCTCATCGGCACGCTGTCATCGCTGTACAGTGTGAGCCAGAGCTTAGCCACTTTTTCTGCCGTTCTGTCTCTCCAACCCCCGAAACAAACAACATGAGTCACTTCCCGTCTCGCTGCCAACAGTCGGAGTGACGTTACGCAAAAGCAAACACAACACGAGGGGAGATGATACAGCCGGGGGGGACAAAGTGCCATCATCAGTTCTCAATCTGATGCAACCGATTCAAATTCAATTATTGTTTCATTTCATCGGAGATTGATGATTCATTGATCGGTCAGCCTGTTCTGACTCGACAACATGGGGTTTCTCAGTACGAGTTCGTTTGAGGCGCATCGAGAGCACCTGACTGTGCTAAAAAAAAAATAATACAAGACACATGTTCAATATGTTGTTAAGTAAAGAAATGAGATCATACGAGTGAAGTGAGTGAAAGGAGAGAGGAAATGTGGAAACGGAGAGGAAAGCAGAAGGAAGCGAAACATGGCGATACACACACACACACCGCGCACGACGGCCAAACCAAACCCCAGAGACGCCCTCACAGTGAACATGTGACCACATTTTTGGCTCCAGTTCCAGGAAGATTCCACTTTTCTCAGTACCTGATTCAATACCAGGAAAAAAAAAAAAAAAAAAAAAAAAAACAGAAATCCCATTCAGCTCAAACTCCTTTATTTAAAACTGGGTACGAACATTAAAGGCAGAATGAGCGGGATTCTCCTAACAGACTCATTCCAAAATAATCCAAAATAATCACTACACTAACACACACCACTAGCGGTGTGTGTGTGTTGGTGTGTGTGTGTCTTTTGCTGGGCGTCGGCCTTTGGGCAGCGGGCGTGCAGCTCCCAGCCAATCACAGCGATCGATAGCACCACATCCAATAGGAAGCAGCGAAAATGTCGGACACGGTGTTAAGAAAAAAAGGAAATCATCGAATGAGAGGAGGAGGATGGAGAGCGATGCGGTGTTGGACAGGTAGGTGCCGACTGGCCGAATTTTTTTTTTTTTTTTTTTTTTTTTTTCCCAGGACTGCGACGGAGTTCAGGAAACAAAGACTGGCTGCTGTTGGTTAGCATAGCCACACTGCAAAAACTCAAAATCTTACCAAGATTATTTGTCTTATTTCAAGTCAAAAATGTCTTATTCCTAGTCAAAATATCTCATTACACTTAAAATAAGACATGATCACCTCAGAAGTAACTTGTTTTTAGACAATTGTCTTGTTTCAAGTGAAAATTCACTTGTTTCATTGGCAAAATTTGATTCTTGTTTCTAGCTAATTTTCACTTATTTCAAGTGAATTTTCACTTTTTCCACTGGCAAATTTTGCCAATGAAACAAGCAAATTTTCACTTGTTTCAAGCAAATTTTCACTTGAAACAAGTGAAAATTGTCTAAAAAAAAAAATCACTTCTGAGGTGATCATGTCTTATTTTAAGTGTAATGAGATATTTTGACTAGAAATAAGACATTTTGGACTTGAAATAAGACAAATAATCTTGGTAAGATTTTGACTTTTTGCAGTGCAGGTAGGAGGAGCCACCTTTACATGTTGTGTTTTTAAAACCGTAATCGGGAAATCCTGCTCCTTCTGCCTTCAACAGAAGAACAGAGACTGTAAAGTTTTCAACATTCAGTGTAATTACCTCAAAGGCTCATGTGAGGTTTGTTTTGCTGACAGCTAAACCAATAGCCAAGAAATATTCAATACAGACCGTCTGTATCGGACAAAAACTAAGAGCCAATCATGCATTTCTTGTTAAAAAACGAACAACTGGAGCGCGTTATGATTATGACGATAAAGTCGTTTGCAGTTTGGTTTATGAGTTGCTGTTTTAGTTGATACTTAAAAACACCAGAGTTGATGCCATTTCTAAAATTTTGTTTCGATTTTTGTGACCTCCCTCATACGGAGGAAGGAGGAGGGAGAGCCTGAAAGGGGGGAGAGAGAAAGAGAGAGGGAGTGTGAGTGGAAAACAGAGAGAGAGAGAGAGCGAGCGAGCGAGCTGTGTTTAGACTACGCTGCCACTGACTTTCCAGCAGAATAAGCAGCGGACGTTGAGGCAGATTTCCTCTTCACATAAATAAAAGAAAAATGAGGGTTTTTTTTTTTTTTTTTTTTTTTTTGCACTGAAATGAAACACCCACTCTCTGTTTGAAAAACCTCTCATCCACCTTTCCACCGTGAAGGGACGAGCCGGCGAGCCCGCTGTTGTTGTTGTTGTTGAGGAGGGAGAGCAGTTTGTAAGGATTTTATCGCTGTTATCATTATTATTATTATTATTATTATTATTATTATTATTTATTTATTTAGATCTCCTCCACATCGTTTTGTAATGAAGCCAAAGAAAAACAGATCAGAGTGATGGATCTGAAAATGCACCACATACAGGGGTAATCTCTCTCTCTCTCTCTCTCTCTCTCTCTCTCTCTCTCTCTCTCTCTCCTCCCCAATCTGTCCATCTGGCCCACACCTCATTTTTTCAAGGCGTGACATCAGTCCTTTTTTCTTCTCTTCTCTTTCCTCCGTTTTTCTCTCTTTCTCTCATCTGAAGTCACAAATATTCCTCCCCACCTGTCCCACCATCTTGTCCTTTGCTCTCTCTCTCTCTCTCCCTCTCTCTCTCTCTCCTCTCCTCCCTCCCCTCACCCAAACCCTCAATCTGTTTCTGTGGCCCTGGCTAGTTGCTATGGCAACCCAGTGTTTTGCCTTCCTCTCAACACATTCCGCAAGCCGGTGTCCAAGGACGGCATGACACACACACACACACACACTCACACACACACAGGCCTGAAATAGTCCTTGCGTTGTCACTGTTGTATGAATCCTGAAGCAGCAGGAGCTCCAGCACAAGAAGCTTCCAGCTGCTCAACGTTTGAATGTTTTATTAAAAGACACTCAACAATCCACTGAGGGCTTTTATTTTATTTTATTTTTTTTTATTTTGGTCCACCGTGTTGTAAGACATCCGGCATTCGACCTCGTTTCATGTAGACCCGACTGATAAACTGCTTTTTTTTTTTTTTTTTTTTTTGTAGTTGTAACTGGCTTCCTGTTTGATATGTTTGCCCTCATGCCTTGATGTTATGATGCTCAAAAAAACATCTTTGAGCCTCCAGATCCCAAAGACACAACTAAATTGAGTGAAAATGTCAGAAAAAGGGAACGTGAATGTGACCTGAACCCCCGGCAACCCGCAGGCGAAGGTTTGATTACAGGAAAACAAGGAAACTGAGCTCATTTCCACCCATTCTGGGAGGGAACAGATCAATAATCTCTAAAATATCAAAGGCCGGTCAATAAAACAATTTGTCCGTCAGCGACTTAAGTTTGCTGCCGTCTTTTAAAAAAGTTCCTCGCTGCGAGTTGTTTTTGTTTTTTTTTTGTTGTTTTTGTCGCTGATATTGATTTTGGTAAAATGTCACGGCACAGCGCCGCCGATTCACCGAGGAACTGCATCGAGTGTGTGTGTCCAAGAGTGTGTGGTGGACCGCAGTGGATCTTAAGAGCGAGCTCTAGGCGACAGCGAGTGTGTGGCCAATGCAGCTTCTGTATGTGTGTGTGTGTGTGTGTGTGTGTGTGTGTGTGTGTGTTTCTGAAGCCCCGTAGCTGCGCTTTCTACACACTACTGTAATTGCTTCAATGCTTCCATACAATGCTCTGGGTAAAAGCAGCCCAGCTTGACAGTGTGTGTGTGTGTGTGTGTGTGTGAGCTTAACGCCCTTGTGTGTCCGAGGTGTGTGTGTGTGTGTACGTGTGTGTGTGTGTGTGTGTGCGTGCGTGGGTCTGTATTTGTTTGATGTCGTTAGGCCTGTTTGCAGGAACAGATAAAGCCAGAGACAGAGCGGTGGCAAATGGCGCCTGCGGTAGACACACACACACACACACACACACACACACACAGTCCTGTCTGGAGATTAATTAAACGAATCATTTAGATTGTCTCACACCTCGGCAAATGGAAAATCACCGTTTGCTGCAGGACGAATGTGTCCTCTTTTTGTTTTTTTTTTTTTTGGTTGTTTCCTTTTTTTTTCTTTCTTTTTTTTTTAACCGTCATCTTCCCAAAATAACAAACTGGCAACATTGGCCACCGATCTCCTCGATTCCTGAGCCTAATTAATACTATTTTCGTTATTATTACGGTTATTATCGCCGTCATTATTGCGATGGTGGCTTTACTGCGGCGTCGGAGGTGCAATTATAACGGAGGGACGGGCGAGGAGAAGGGAATTAAGGACGCAGCTGTGACTCGCATCAGAAAAACACGGGCTGTCTCTGCGGACCGGGAGGCAGCGGGGGGGCGAGCGAGGGCGGGGGAGAGAGAGAGAGAGAGAGAGAGAGGGAGAGGGAGAGGGAGAGTTATCCTCTTGGGTTAGCCTGTGTGAGTGTGTGTGTTTGTGTGTATTCCAGGGTGTGGGCATGTGAGCAACGCCCCTCTGATGATAACAGTCCCTGGGCTCGTTAGAAGAAAAACACACACACACACACACACACGCGCACACACACACACACACACACAGGTGTAGGTGTAGGTGGACGTGTCTCAGGAAATCCTTTGTTGCCGTTCTTCAGTGTTTTTTCAGAGCGCCGCCTCGCTACGACACGCGGCTAACTGCGTTCCCATTGAATTCCACTAGCAAAATGCTAAGAGGGCGAATCGGCCGCTCCGCTCGCAGGACGCTGTGTTTCACCTCACGTGTGTGTGTGTGTGTGTGTCATCGTATCGACTCAGTTTGGACGACGCTGGGTGTCATAGTTTGTGTTTGGGCTGGATTAGGATTAGGATTAGGAAGGGGAAGCCAGTTTGATGTAACATGAAAGGGAAACTGGCCCCGCCCACGTGACAGGAAGTTGTGTTTGGGCTGACGTGGTGAAAAAACACACACACAGGTGAGAAGATTTCAACCCCATGTGACCTGCTGCTGTGTGTGTGTGTGTGTGTGTGTGTGTGTGTGTGTGTGTGTGTGTGGCTGACCTGGACATGAAAGAGTTAAAGATGTGACATTTGGCTTCAGCAGGGCTGACTCACCATAACAGAGCATGGATATTATTATATTACAACTATGGAGTGTGTGTGTGTGTGTGTGTGTGTGTGTTTATGTGTGTGGATGTGTGTGTATGTGTGTGTGTAATGTGTGTGAGACCTTATGGATTCTTTCCAGCCAGGCTAAGAAGGTCAGTGTATGAGTGTATGGACTAAGCCTCCACTACACACACACACACACACACACACACACACACAGTTGTTTGAAGTGTCTGAATGTGTACGCCTATGTGTGTGTGTGTGTGTGTGTGTGTGTGTGTGTGTGAAGTGTGTGTCAATCTGCCACCTTCCTGCAGCGCTGAGCTTCCTTTTATCTCTCTCTCTCTCTCTCTCTCTCTCTCTCTCTCTCTGCCTCCACACACTCATACGCCCATCGATCCATAATGCTCAGCCAATCAAATCCGATCGATCAATAATGGCCCAGCTCCATTTGAGCCGCCTGATTGGCTGGCTCAATCGATGCCCCAAGACATTCGATCATTAATCCCGCCCCCTGTAATGAGAGGTTATTCATTTTCAGGGTTACTGGCTTGCTAGCTGGCTAATTAATACACACACACACACACACACACTTTGCCTATGGCTTTTAGGCAGTGTGTGTGTGTGTGTGTGTGTGTGTGCACGCGCAGGAGAGAACAAGGCACAGAGATAAATATAGCAAAACAGAGTGAGAGACAGAGAAGAAGAAGAGAGTCTCCATCATGAAAGTGCGATCGTCACAGCAGAGAAATGAACCGTATCCTAGCAACAGAGACGACCATGATCCCGCACTGATCTGTGTGTGTGTGTGTGTGTGTGTGTGTGTGTGTGTGTGTGTGTGCTTCTCTGTGTGAGTATTTGTGCATAGGTTAAACATTTTAAAATGTCACGGCTTCCCTGTAACAGTCACAGGTCCACATGCTGACATAGAAAACCCCCGACTTCTACTGTGTATCAATTACTCATTACTCATTACTCATTACTCATTACTCATTATTCATTACTCATTAGTCATTAGTCATTACTAATTATTCATTAGTCATTAGTCATTACTCTGATCTGGGGGATTCAAACCTGTGAGCCTGCAGTGACGGACGGAGGGCAGTAAATGATGTTAAAGGTGTTGTGGGGTAACGTTTTCTAAAAGTTAAAACTGTAATCTGTTACATTTACCAGTAACAAAGTAACACACACATTACCAGCGTAATGTCATTTTTTCCTCATTTCTAAAAAAAAAAAAAAAAAAAAAAACACCTCCTTCATGTAATCCAGTGTCATTAGTTTTGTTTTCTCGCACCGAAGAAGGCGAAGTTTCCTTTTCCCTTCGGAGATTTGATGACGAGTCACGGAGGACGATGGCGGGACGTAGTCAAATCGGATTCACGCGCACGATTTGGAGAAGATAAAGACAAAAAAAACGTAATTGTGTAATCCTTGTGTCGGGAAGGCTCTAGACGGCAAGAAAAAGAAGCAGCGGTAACGTAAGAAGAAAAAAAAAATACTCTCCACGGGAGTCAACGGGATTTTTCTGCTCCATCTCGCTCTGCCTCGGTGAAGATGCTCAAGATAAACATAAAAACTACCATGTAGAGCAGAGATGGGCAACTCCTGGCCGCTAAGGCGATTCATAAACACAATAACGCAACTCAAAACGCTCTGCTACCTGATGCTCTCTGCAGTTACTTTTTGTCTGATATAAGAAAATAACATGCAGCAGTGGACTAACACGCCCCTTAATATGGGCGCTGACAGCTAGGGGGCAGCACTTTGTTTGACTTGGGCATCCTGTCTAGTGCTGGGTATCAATTTAAATTTCAAGAATCGTTTTGATTCCGATTCACAAGATTCAGAATCGATTATCACAATTCGTTCCGATTCGATTCGATCCGATATTGATTTGGTTAGTTTTATTAAAAAGCATTTTGAGCTGTTACTGTATTACATGCCTGTCTAGTTATGCAACACATTAATACTTGTATTATATTGTGTCATTTGACAACAAATTAATATAGGTATTGATAATTAAAATGGCTGTAAGACTGGTAAAAATGGCTAGGACCAGCTTTTGTAGCCCAGAGGAGATATGTTGCTCAAACACTTGGTATGTTGTGTTAGTGTATGTTTATTGTTGTAGAACATAATAAATTATCTTGCACGTGTAGATGTTTACCAGTAAGCTTGACTCCAATAATTTAACAATATGTTAAATTATTATTTGTTTTAAAAATGTAAATTACTTATCAAACAGACCTAACAATTCAACTACCAATGAATGAGCAGGAGTATGCATGTGATAACATAGATAAGTGAAAAAAAAAAAGCCAAAGTGATACCTCTTCTCTGAATAGACAAGCTAAGCCAGTGTGCTGCTGTTAGCCAGTGAAAATAGAGCGGAGTGGCAACTCTTCGCTTTGTTAGACAATCTCTGTCAGTGCGATGCTGTAGCCTGGAAAGTTTCTTTGCCTGTTGGACTCGTGCAGGTGATGTAATGTTTTTTTCTTGGTGGTGCAGGTGCAGGTGAAACCACTGGAGGGGTTGTGCCGCCCAGATTTTCTTCCCTCCATGTAATTTTCCCTAGACATACGTTCATATTCCACACAAAAACAGCTTTTATATATATATATATTAAAAGATCGATCTTTGGGCGTACAGATCGATCCATGGGAATTTAAATGCAGATCGATTCAAAATCGGGGGATCGATCTTTTCAGCACAGGTCTAATCCTGTCTGAACCCGACATCAGGGTCAGGGTCATGTTAAACATGCACATACATGCAGGGGCGCCGTATGTGGGGGAAAAGTTAGGACAATTCCAAGGGCCCTTGCCTGACAGGGGCCCCAAAAAATAGGTAAAAGCTAATATAAAATTATTAAACCATCATCGAGTAAATACATATATATATATATTTCAAATATAATACTACCATTATGATCTCTTTGTTTTTACTTGTTTTTGGCAGTAAAAGTTAAAAATCCCCATTGAACACAAAGTAAACATCCATATTCCTGGCGGCGCCCCTGCATACATGTCATCACATTCACACGCATGATGTCGACTGACAAAAGTAGATTTGGTTTCCAAGAGAAACGGACGTAGCCGGTTATTTTTCAGTGGAGGCAAAAGGCCAGCCGGTGAGCCCAGTTTGTGCCTGCAGTGATGAAAAAGGCCGATGTGACGGCTGGAAACTCGATGAGCTGGATGAGGAAGGACGAAGGAGTCTGGGTGAAGGAGAGGCTCTTGGGCGGGGCGTCCCGGCGGAGGCCGCGCTCGACAGAGACAAACGCTGTGCAGGCGGCGAATCGCTGAGAAGATGAAACCCCGTTCACAGGGAGGATCTGTAAAGAAAGAGACACGGGAAAATGATTCCAGAGTCACAGAGCCGAATCACCGATAAGAAACAAAATATTGACGGACAGCACAAACGTCCTGAGGATTCAGGTCAGTCAGAAAAACACGTTAATTTAACAATAACATTCTTATAAATACTAATAAAATGAATTAGATACATTTTAATTCAGTACTTATGTATGGTCCTCGAAAAATTTAAATGACAAAAAAAGGGTTTTAAATTGTTAGTTTTTTTTTTTTTTTTTTCAGTTTTGTTTGGCATCACAGCTAACATGACCATTGAGTTCAATGGGACGAACATTAATTTGGTTATTAAAGGTGATTCTGCATGCCGAGCCAGATTTTGAAATATATTAATAGTCAGAATAAACCCTTAGTGGTGTCATTATATTGACCCAGTCCTGCTCTCAGAGGATGGGTGGATAAATCCAGCAATTATATGGAGAGAGAGAGAGAGAGAGAGAGAGAGAGAGAGAGGGAGAGAGAGAGAGAGAGAGAGAGAGAGAGAGAGAGAGAGAGAGAGAGCTATTAGCCAGGAACCTATTTAGCTGTGGAGTCTATATGGTTGCTATGTAATTATTGATATCTTTAGGATCTTTAAGTAGGCTTGATTGATGAACTTGTATACGCCCATACACACACTTACACACACTCACAGACACACACACACACACACACTCTCAGGAAATGGCGTGGTTACATAGTTGCTGTTTCAGATGCTGTGCGGTGTGTGTGGAAACTGAGCTGCAAAGTCTCTGTAGGACGCTGTCACACTGATGCCCAGCAAGGTGTGTGTGTGTGTGTGTGTGTGTGTGTAAGTGTGTGTGTGTGTGTGTGTGCAGTGCCTTTTGGATAAGAACGAGAGCCTGCAAAACACGTCAGAGCACATTACATCTGAAAGGCTCAGAGTGAGGCCTTCAGGGGAGGGCAACACACACACACACACACACACACACACACACACACACACAACTAGTTCTGTACCAGCACTCTGCATCCTGCCCTGCAGCCCTCTGAGATCTGGTACACACACACACACACACACACACACTCGCTCTGCCAGACCGCCGCTGCCAGCATCACATGACGGGCACATGGACCCGTCTCACCGCGCCGCTAACAACGGGACCATGATGCCTTGCTCCCGTCGCCCCCGGTTACCGAAGCCGCCAATCATCAACGGCGGTTCGCTAAGCACTGGCGACAGGTGGGGTACACACATTCCCAAAAATCAAACACACACACACACAGTCAGTCAGAGTGTAATCCTCCTGTGTGTCTGAAGCTGAAGGGAAGAAAGTGATTCAGTAAGAAGGAGCAAAAAGGAGGAGAGGAAAGTCACTCCGTCCTCGTCTTCCTCCTCCTTCACCTCATCATCCTCCTCACCTTCACCCTCCACATGTTATGGTTATATTGCGGGGCGGTAAGGCATCGTCGTATCTCCGCACTGCCACCCATTCACGGTTAAATCAGCGTTTTTTTTTTTTTCCTTTAGTAAATCAGGCACAAGGCGCTGATATAATAATTAAAATAAACCTCTCCTCTGTTTTTGTGCCTCCGATGGAAAATGTTTTCAGTTGCACTTTTTGCTTTTGATAAATCAGAATTCCTTTTTTACACATGCAGACCTCCAATAAACTGTTTGTTAAAGTGTTTCAGTCCACGACAAACCAGACGGGGTGAGAACTGGTGAAGGGAGAGGAAGAAAAGAGAGAATATCACAGAGAGAGAGAGAGAGAGAGAGGGTGAGGAAGAGGAAGGGTGGTGTTCATTTTTTATTTTTATTTTCTTTCTTTTGTAAAAATGGCACAAACCGTGTTGCAGCCTACCAGATGTGGTGTGAATCACACAGAGCTGCAATAACACTGCCTCTACACTGCTGATCGCTACAACTGTGTGTGTGTGTGTGTGTGTGTGTGAGAGAGAGAGAGAGAGAGAGAGAGAGAGAAAGAGTGTGTGTGTGGACAGCACTGACAATAAGAGCGAGAGAGAGAGAGAGAGCGAGAGAGAGAGAGAGAGCGAGAGAGAGAGGGGGGGAAGAAGTGCATCTGTTGGTGTGTGAAGCTGTAAATATCTGTTCTTGTGTTGTCAGATGATGGCAGAGCACGGTGTCACACACACACACACACACACACACACACACACACACACACACACTCGAACACAGTGGTGGGTGAGAGATGTCACCATGGCAGTGATAATAGGTGTGTGACCGCATGTGTGTCTTTTCTTCTCTGTATTTGGAAATGAAACCTCTGCAGGGGCCCTGGGTTGAATAGAATAGAATAGAATAGAACAGAATAGAATAGAATAGAACAGAACAGAATAGAATAGAACAGAATAGAATAGGGGATTTGAGTTTGTTGAGTGATGAAACAAACTTAATGTGTGTGTTGGAAATGTGAGATTATGTCCAGTCAGTCGTGAAAGCATGAGCGTGTGTGTGTGTGTGTGTGTGTGTGTGTGTGTGTGTGTGTGTGTGTGTGTGTGTGTGTGTGTGTGACCTTAGGGATTGGGCTCTCAGGTGGTGTAAGACAGAGAGAGAACATGGAAGATTTTCCCCTGAGACAGAGAGAGGGGATGAAATATTCTCCCGGGGGTGTAGACAGCAGTGGAAGAGAGAGGAATCATGGGAAATCATCCTGTGGGTTTAACACGTCAGCTGTGTGTGTGTGTGTGTGTGTGTGTGTGTGTGTGTCAGAGCTGATCAGCTTGATAAAACCCCCCTGCCACACATTTTATCTCAAACAGAAGCACATCTCCTCTCCCTGCGGTCCAAGAGGCCGGCGGCGCCGTGACAAAACAGGAAGTGATGCAACAGGAAGTGATGCAAGGCTGGCGTCACTTCCTGGACTCACCTCTGCCAGTCAGGATCAATACAACACAATAGCTGTCAATCATGCAGTCGACTCCACTGTTGAAAAGGAAGTCAGCGTGAGATTTGATGGTTATCCCACAAATAGACCCATTTGTAGTCTTTTATTGTTCAGTTCAGTGGTTCTCAAACTAGGGGTTGTGAGACAATTTGATTAAAACATAAGCAAAATTAATATAATTGAGTGTATACGCAGCAAGTAGGCATAAAGATTGAGAACTGCTGTTTGTTTGTTTTTTTTTTTTAATTTTGAACATGAACAAATAAATAAACATAGAAAATTAGAAATAAATAAACATAGAATAACAATAATAATAATAACAACAACAATAATAATAATAATAATAATAATAATCACAACATAAACAAAACAAACCGAATACTAATAATATAATAAAAAATAATAATACTCGAGAAGAAAGAAAAAATAAATACATAAAAAAGCAAAAAAAAAAAAAAAAAAGAGGTTTAGTTCATTGTTTTCTAATATTTCCATTTCTTCCTCTGTGGGTTTACATTACATATAATCCCCCTCCCTGGTGGATCAGGTCACTGCTGCAGTGATCAGGTTTCACCTCAGGGATCAATACATTGATTGATTTTACACTGCATCGTGTGATCTGGATGTCCTCGTGGCTTGTGATTGGCTGGCTCGTTGGAAACCCCGCCTCCTGAATGTGCTCACAGCTGGATAGGTAGATCCTGTGTGGCCAGAGCCAGCTGATAAATAGTAAATAGTAAAAAAAAAAAAAAAGATAATAAAAATAAAAACAGGCAGTTTAAAAGACGTGCCAATACTGTGCAGTAAAACCAGGCAGTCGACTGAAAAACTAACAACAGAGGCAGCAACAAACAAACATGTCAATAATATAAATAAAAGATGGAGATATATTAAAGTAAGATATACAAACAAGATACAACAGTTGATTTTTGCAGGTGGGAAAGGTAAAGAAAACTCGACTTTGCTGGATTTACGTGGCGCCTGAGGTCCTGAGGCCGAGCCGAGCCGAGCTGCTGGATTTTAGTCAGCTGTTCTTCTTTTCTCTCATTTTGAGGAAAACAGAAACAATCTGCATTTGTCCTTCAGCGTCCGTCCTAACATTTGAAAGCACAATCCAGCGGCGATTTCACTGTTTTGCAGGCTGGAACGTGATTTTTTTTGTGATTTGACGTGTGTGTGTGTGATCGCCTTTCAAGTCATGGACACCCGACCGCTTCAGTTTATAAATCAGCTGCAGCACTTTTGTTTTCTGCTGTGGAAAATGTTTGCGAGAAAAAAAAAAAAACAGAAAAGAAAAGCGTCGGGGCTCTGATACCTTCAACAATGTTCACTTCTGACGTTTTGACGCCGACGTTGTTTCATGTTGTTGTGCTTGACTTCGTCTCTTCTGCTCTGCGTTCAGTCTGTCAGCCGACTGCTGCGGCTGCTAATTAGGCCAGGCTAAAAATAAACACCTGCCTATACGATTAACATATCACCACTGTGAGAACAAAAAAAAAAAAAAAAAAAAAAGAAACAAAACCTCATATCTCCAGTCCTCCTGTCTTCCCGCTGCACATCCCTGCTGCCAGCTCCCGACTTTCATTTACTGGCCTGCGGTTTCCAAAAAAGCGGGGTCAAAACAACAAAAGCAAACACGGCCGGGATCTGATTATTTCAGTGTTGGCCAAGTAAACACAAAATACCTCTCCTTTTTTTTTTTTTTTTTTTTTTTATGTAATGGAGATGTTTTATGTAATCACAATGTCTGTTAGTGAGGCTCTGTCTCTGAAAATAGCCCGGCTTCCCACTTGTTATTTAACTGGATCAAAATTCAGCACATCAGGGAGTTGTTTTAAAAAAAAATAAATCAAATAAAATAAAAATCTACATTGGTATTGTTGGTTTGAGGCTTTTTTTTTTACTTTCTCCCACTGTTGCACCATGAAGTGAACGCTAAAGGCACTTGTGTTTTCCAGGAATTAAGTAACTTAGTTAGTCTCTTAATTATGCTCGTCTGAAAATAGACCCTGATTGAATTAGCATATATCTGCTGTAAAGCATATGCTGCTGCAGGCTCAAGTGGGACACCTTCACATATAGATGACAAAACTCTGCATCCACGGCTAATAAATCATGAAAATAATACCGGGGCATTGTGCTGGTAAAGACAGCAGCGTGATAGAAACTGAATTTGCACAGAAAATGTACAGGATTACGTCGAGCCACTTGATCCTTACAGCCAAATTAACCTCAATCTGGACCCTGGTCACACAGTCGGGGTTTATTCTACACCAGTGACCGTCTGGCTGTACGTTACCCTGCTTGTTACACAGCTGCTTGTAGTAATATGACACCAAATTTTATTTTTTAAATGATTTTATTAGCCAGGAAAACTGTGCAGAAACAAATATCCCATGAATAGATTGTATTTGCAGCAGGTATGTGTTGATGCTCACTTCACCTGATAATCTCTTTGATGTTCTCTTTTTTGTGTTTGTCTTATCTTGAGTGATGTACACTACTCACAAAAAGTTAGGGATATTTGGCTTTTGGGTGAAATTTATGGAAAATATAAAAAGTTGACGCTACAGTGATATTATATCATGAAAGTAGGGCATTTAAGTAGAAGCATACACTGGTGATTTCCTCATCTCAAACAATTTCTTGAAACAAAAGCCAACAACAGTGGTGGATATACCACAACAAAAAATGTCAGTGTCAATAACTTGTCATGTGCCCTTGAGCATCAATTACAGCTTGACAGCGACGTCTCATGCTGTTCACAAGTCGACTTATTGTCTGCTGAGGCATGGCATCCCACTCTTCTTGAAGGGCGGCCCTCAGGACATTGAGGTTCTGGGGTACAGAGCTCCGAGCCTCTACACGGCCACTCAGCTGATCCCATAGGTTTTCTATGGGATTCAGGTCTGGAGAAAGTGCAGGCCACTCCATCTGAGGTACCCCAGTCTCCAGCAGCCGTTCCCTAATGATACGACCTCGATGAGCTGGAGCATCAAACACCTGATGTGAATTTTGCCGTTAAACTCCTTGTTAGAGAACAGCAACTTGTGCAAAAAGTACTGAAACACTGAACAGTTGGACATGTGCATTCAAAAGTTTACAGAAGGTCACATGAAGTTCACCTGTAAAGGTTAGAATGCATTTTAGGTTCATCCTGAAATTTCACCCGAAAGCCGAATATCC
>NC_043985.1:30276877-30279377 GCF_902150065.1 Myripristis murdjan
AAAGATAAACCCTCCAGTAACGAATTCACAAGTTACATGTTATATTTTACCGCTGTGTTAGTTCAGTCACTTACTGGGCTGCAAGTGCTGGTATTTCCGACGTGACTTGAAAGCAGCGTAACACACACACACACACAGTCTTTCCTTTGATTAGAGGTTATACATGTAATGTGATCAGGAACACTGGAGCTGTACTCGGTTACAGGACAAAAGTAATCTGATTACAGTGACACATGACGTGATGGTGGTGCGTTTGAGAGCCAGCAAACACCCGGCAAGGTACAACATGTTCTGAGGGCTGACGCTCCGCACACACACACACACACACACACACACACACACACACACACACAGATGAAGTTTAAACACAAAGTAGAGCATCTTTACGTGTGTGTGTGTGTGCTCGTGATATTACTTAAAGTGCCTGACTGTAGCAGTACTGAGTGTGTACTGTGCTTTCTCTGCTCTTCAGTGTGTGTGTGTGTGTGTGTGTGTGTGTGTGTGTGTGTGATAGAATGAGAGAGAGAGAGAGAGAGTAGCTGTGAAAATAAGATAACCTGCTTCAACAGCTCTTATCTCTAATGGCCACACATCCTTAATGCACACACTCGCTCACACACCGTTATATTTAGGTAAGTGTGTGTGTGTGTGTGTGTGTGTGTTTGTCGGCGTGTCTAAATTCTAGGGTGTGAGATATGGGATGAGGTTCTCCTTTCCCATCTCTCTCCCTCTCTCTCCATTCAGTTTTCTATAAGCCCCCTCGCCGGTCTCCAGCATAC
Organism: Myripristis murdjan; assembly: GCF_902150065.1. Classification (NCBI taxonomy): domain Eukaryota; kingdom Metazoa; phylum Chordata; class Actinopteri; order Holocentriformes; family Holocentridae; genus Myripristis; species Myripristis murdjan. The sequence goes on from NC_043985.1 coordinate 30,277,657, forward strand.
CAAGCAGTTACCGTAGCAACCGGGCTGGCCGGCCGCCTCACAGGGGAACACGTAGCTGCGCGGTCACATGACCACCTGTCTCGCACGCCATTGGACGCTGTGTTCAGGTCATGTCTGTCGAGGCTGGGGGGGGGGCAGATTCTCTCTCTTTTCATTTCCATACCTTCACGCTGTTTTCTCCCCCCTTTCTCTCTCTCTCTCTCTCTCTCTCTCTCTCTCTCTCCATCAATTCAGTTCATTTCAATGAGGCTCTATCAGCACGACCACACAGGGCATGAGAATGAGGATGATTAGGCCTCTCAGTTTGGTATCTATCAAACACAAAATCAATCTTTCAGCTTTTTGGACTCCTCCTCCTCCTCCTCCTCCTCCTCCTCCTCCTCCCAATGACACGGTGTATTTTTGTATTTTTTTAAAATGAGACGTTACACTTTTTGAGTCGGTTTCATGAGCCGTGCGATCATGGGACTCGTTCAAGCCCTCGGCCCTGCAAGCCCCCGATTTGGAACAGGAGACGTGAAGGATCTGGGTTCTGCCGAGGTCATGAGCGACCACAGCGGCTGATTCAGGGCGTTGGCAAACAACCGGCGGTCGGAGGGAAATCACAGCTGCTCCGTTTTAGTTTAAATTAGCGGCGTTGATTGTCGCGATATGTGATGTGAGTGCATCGTGCTGATGTGTGTTCATTTCATCATTCTGAATGGGAGTTTTGGTGTTAGGCTGTAGTTTAAACTCTCGTCATACAATTTGAACCCAGCACTTTGTAACTTTTTTTTTTTTTTTTTTTAACACTTTTAACTTTTTTCCACGCACCTTTTATCAACATATTTATTATCTATTATCACTGTGTGTTTTTATGTATTTTACTTCTGTGTCCCATGATTTGTGTTGTTTTTCTCTCCATTGTCATGTATTTCCTCCCTTTGCTGCTGCTTGTGACATTTTAAATTTGCCCTTGGGGATTAATAAAGTAATCTATCTATCTATCTATCTATCTATCTATTTATCTGTCTATCAGTCAATTCTGTAGATTATTGTTATGTAATGCAGCATAAATTGGATCGTGACCCATGTAGGTCCTTCCTAAAAAAATAGTATTCTTACTTTCTTGAGTTGTACTTGGTTGATATCAGATATTAAGATACCAGCTAAAATTAAATCACAAAATAAGGCACAGACATTAAATTTGTACTGTGTGTCGTCCATCAGTCCATCAGTCCATCAGTCCATACCAAACTTTGTGCAGCAATAGCCTGGGGAAACATGACCACACCCACTTAGGAGACAGGAAGTGTGTACTCACATTTCATACCATTGTAATGAGTCATCTTCTGTATAGAGCATCTTTGATGTTGCCATACAGCGTCCCTGTCAGATTTCTCTGAAATTGAGCTCGCACCACCGCAGCTCTGCTGAAAACCACAGGGGAAGCTGTGAGTGATAAACAGATCAAAGTACAAGACACCGGGCACATTTCCAGGAGCATGCGTGTCGTCTGAAGCACCTCGGAAACATTTTCCTCCAAATAACGTGGAGCCGTGTTCCAGGATTTGGTGGAGGCTGAATCTAGAAATCTGGAAATCTAGAAATAATTATGTGTTAGACACGTAATTATCCTACAGCTCACTGTACTGAAGGTTGGTATCAGCAGCAGGGCTTATCAAGTGCTAACACACACACACACACACACACACACACATCCTCGTATAATTAGCATGCTA